>NC_133619.1:493758265-493788265 GCF_048593235.1 Sminthopsis crassicaudata
GAGACACATGGAGAGGCAGGCAGACAGAAACAGACAGAGATAAAGAGAGGAGAGAAAGAAGAGAGAGGGGAGATAGAGACAAGACAGAGGAGAGAGGAGGAGAGAGAGAAGAGAGAGAGAGAGAGAGAGAGAGAGAGAGAGAGAGGGAAGAGAGGGAGAGAGAGAGAGAGAGAGAGAGAGAGAGAGAGAGAGAGAGAGAGAGAGAGAGAGGAGAGAGAGAGAGAGAGAGAGAGAGAGGGAGAGAGAGAGGGGAGAGAGAGAAAGAGAGAGAGAGAGAGAGAGAGAGAGAGAGAGAGAGAGAGAGAGAGAGAGAGAGAGAGAGAGAGAGAGAGAGAGAGAGAGATGTACTGGTGCATAGATATAAACAAGCATACACATCTGCCCAAGTATAGTTTAACTCATTCTCTTTTTCAGAAATGAGATCAATGGGAGAGCAGGTGAGACAATAGCCTGATGAGCTCAGGATATAAGGCTGGATAAAAGTATTTAACAGTTTCCAAGAATTCCTTTTCTCTATGAGCAATATTCCTTTCTGTCACATTACTTTCTCCCCTTGCTCTTCAGGCCTCCTGGTGAAAGTTGAACTTGACCCCTCTCCTTAGTACTACACAGCCTGTGCAGAAGATTTTCAGCCTCATAGAAATGAACAGCTCTTACCTCATTTGGCTAAACAAATCTTCTGGGGCTATGATCCAACTCACAGGATAAGTCTCAGTGCCTCTTAAAAACTCTTAGGAAACAAAGAATCACATGCTAATAGACATTGACAGGGAGCAGAAGATCTTGGAATTCATTTTTTACAGATGACAAAGTTGAAGGTTAGAAAAGTTAATTCCATTCCATTCAGCAAATAATTATTGAGCACTTAATATTTGCCAGGCATTCTGGGCTGGGAGATATCAAGAAGCATAAATAACAGCCCCTGCCTTCTAAGCATTTACATCTTACTAGGGGTGAAGAGGGGTGTGATACAATATATAGACAAATATATATCCTATTCAAATAATATATTTGTTAAGCTTCTACTGCTTTGTGCTGGTTCATAGGAGATACAAAGACAAAACAAAATATAGTTCAGACCTTCAAGGACTTAATATTCTTTTTGAATATATGCCCATGTAATCCCGTATTTAAATGAGTGATACTTTAAGGAAGCAGAGAATACTTCCAACTAGGGAGCTAAAGAAAACAATTTTCCGTAGGAAGTAACACTTGAGCTGAACCTTGAAGGTGGCTAATGGTTTTAAGAATCAGTGTGAGGAGACAGTACATTCCAAAGAGACAATTTGTGCATAGGCAAAGAGGCAAAATAGAAATCTTGATTCAGAGGCTAGTCTAGCTAGAACTGTCAAGGAGACTAATGTGAAATAAACCAGAAAGGTAGGTTGGCAAATGACTCTAAAATGCTCCATTTAAGTTGAATAGCTTATATTTTATCCAAGAAACAATAGGGAGCCACTGATAGTTCTTGAGCAGAAAAAGTGATAGTAGGATTTGTGAAAATTATATTGGCAGCTATATGGAGCATGGATTAGAGAGAGGAGTGATTGAAAGCCAGGATCCCAGGGAGACTTGTAATAGTCCTGAAAGAGGGACCAGTTTTCTAATCAACTAATAACTGGCAGAATTGGGAATTAAGAACAGAACTCTTCTGCCATATAAAGATTCCAGAGATTCATTTATATCATTACATAGCTGTTGACACTGAGGTTCACAAACAGCAAGCAACTTATGCCCAAGACACAGAAGTGGAAAATAATAATGTTAATAACTTACATTTAGTTCTTTATAAAGTAAGTAGCATTTCATACATCACCCAAGCTACACAAGGGATTCTTAATGAAAGCAGTATAGCCATTTTACTTATAAGAAAATTGAGGCACAGATAGTTTAGTTAATTAATTCAAAGGCCATGGAGCTGGAACTTCCTTCAGAATTCTGAGAGCCCAATAAATGAGACCATGTCAAGATTTTAGATCTACTCTTCGACAAAACAGTGAAACAGAGGCTTTCCCCCATTTTCTACATGAATATTTACTATGTCTTTAGCCATCAATAATATTGCATATTGCTAGTGCACATTCAGTTCTGGTTACACTTTATACTAGAATGTTACTGAATAGGATTGAACAGAAGATCACCTAGGTGAAAGGGAACCCCTCTCAGCATCCTTAGCCCTAAGGCCAAAAAGCATGCTAAGGCCATGAAATGTTTGCTTTGACTAGCAAGGGGGAAAAAAGCAACTTTGCATCTGGTTACAAATGAACATTAATGCTCTGCTCCTCAAATTCTTAACCTCCAAAGTTCTTGTTTTGCCTCTCCCCACTCCCATCCCAATTGCAATGGGAGCCATGTTTGCCACTGGCTATGGGAGAAGTAATCTTTATTGAAATCACTACAAGGAACTGGCCTTTACCAATATTTTCCATTTAAATAACGGAGTCATCAAACCATTCTTATATACTTGCTACTGAGTATATATATTTTTTCTCTCAACTTCTTCCTCAATATATGTTCTAGAGGGAAGTATCATTCCACTTAAAAGTGATGGTTGCTCCCCTCAATAAATGCTTGCTTAATTGAATTTCTATGTTAAGTTTATACCTCTGAGTTGGGTGGTGATGTAGAGTTAAAGAAGGCAGGTATATGTTGCTCCTGGAAGTACCTGAGTAGATGAGGTGGTGTAGGAAGTAGTCACATGACATTAGAAAGTTATGATGAACATTCACAAATAGACTCATCATTTAATAACAGTTCTCTATAGATCTAGGTGTGTATTACATACATATATATGTATGTGTATATAAACTGACATATATACGTGTAGGTCAACAGAGATAGGGACAGGAAGGAGAGACAGAGAGAGAGACACATACACACACATACCTAGACACAGAGTTAGCCTTGTATGAGAGAAAGTTGTAGTATAGTGGATAGAAAGCTAGCCTAGAAGCCAAGATAACTAGGGTTTGACTGTGGCATCACATACTGTATGGGTGATTGGAAAGTCACTTAACTGATCTGTGCCCCCAGACATCTACAAGATGTAGAACAGTTGCTAATATGTTTTGGTGAAGTAACTTTTTCTCCTAGAGGGGTTCCTTACTCTTGATGTAAAAAAAATCAATATATATACATCAAATTACATGATTTCTCTAAAAAACCTAATGTACTATATGATATTCCCAGCTATTCCCTGAGCATATAATTCACTAGAATCTTACTGTAATGCCTCATGGCAGGTGATGGTGAGCCTGAGCCCTTGAAGGGTATCCCAGAGGAATGTAGGCACTGGTAGATTTTGAGTATTGACCCAGTATTAAACTGGATAGCTGTCATCCAAGAAATAACATAGCCAAAACTGGAAAATCTCATGACCAGAAAGTTTAATATTGAGTGACACTTTTTTCAATCCCATTAACAAATAAAAAATCATTTTCCATGTTGGGGTTATTAGCCTTTTTGGTGCCATACACCTCTTTGGCTAGCTGGTAAAACCTATAGACCCATTATTTGTTTTTTTAAAAAAAATGATAATAGCTTTTTATTTTTCAAAAACAGCTATTTTCAAAAAATTGCTATTTTATTTTTCAATGATAGCTTTCAGCATTCATCCTTGTAAAACTTTGTGTTATGAACTCATTCTTAGAATAGTGAATTTTTTAATGTATAAAATATTATTCATGGAATTACAAAGGAAACTAATTACGTTAAAATACAATTGTTAAAACAAACAAACAAACAAAAAAAAGCCCACTGACCCTAGATTAAAAACTCCTGTCTAGGGCATAGAGTTGCAATTAGCATTAGCAGAACAAGGACCACACTAAGCGTATACACTGAAGTGTTATTATATGATCATCTTACCAAATACAGAGAGTTAATATAATTACCGATGGGTGTGTGGGTGTTTGGGGTGGGGAGATGGTACTTATGATTTCATCAATATAAGGAACTATCATCGTTAGTTATCTTTTTTCTCTGATGAAGATCAGTAACTGTTCTGTAATTTATATTCTCAAGTTTCCTGGGACACTGAAAGGTTACATACCTTTCCCAGGGTCACACAGTTAGCAAGGCTAGCTCTACAGCCATGGCACCAATTTAGTGATTCCCTACCACATATGTGAGCACTAACTAAGCACAATTGGGAGCACAGAGGGCAATGTTGGGAGCACGTAGGGTTTTCCTGGCTTTTCAGGCAGTCAGTCTCCAATCACTTTCGTCCTCTCAACCCCATTGCCCAGTGCCCATGAATAGTTCCTCTACTATACCTAATACCTCATCTCAAAAGGAACATGCTTGGAGAGAACATCTAGCCAGAGCCTTGCATTATTAAGGATTTAATAAATGTTTATTGAATGAGTGGTAGGTGAATAAAAGTACTCTTTGTAGGTAACAGTTTCTCTGCAAACAAGAAAGCAATTTAAGAAGCAACTTATTGTGAAAATATTTTTCATACTTACTAAAAAAGGGTAACAAGTAACAATAAATCAGTCTAGGTTCTCTTTCCTCACAAACCCTGTTAAATTAACTTCCCTTTTCTGGGGCTCAGTTTCCTTGACTGTAAAATGGGGGATAACCTTGATCATTTTCAGGGGCTTTTCTGGCTCCAATGGTCCTAGATTCTAAGATGAAACTGATACTGCCATTCAGCAGAGAAGAGGTACTGCCAGAGCCCAAAGCTCTGTGGTCCCTGCCTCAGGCTTTCCCTTCAAAGTGGGGAGCTCAGTTCTCTCATGATTAAGCTCAAGGGTTGCTTGTGTACAACTTGCCTAAATGCCACGAATGCTTAGAAATAAGCATGGAAATTGGTTTCTAAGCTCCAGTGGTTTCTAAAATAAGGGTGGTTTAAACTAAAGCAGTACAATAAAAGGGATTCCTATAGAGCAGATAGTGGGAAGTAGCAGTGAGCCTGCTGAACGGAAACCTCAGGAAGCAGTCATAAAGGGCGCCCAGCCATTCACGGGAAAGGGCGGCAGGGGAGGGAGAAAGGTTTGCCTGGGAGAGCAGTCTGATCTGTGTCTCTGCTTCTCAAGTAGAGTAAACCTCATTTCTCTCCGTTCCCTGAAGCTTCTTTTAACTTTATATCCTGTCTCAATGCAGATGTAATATATTCTGTCAGGAGAAAATTTGTGTTGAAAAATATGCATGTGTGGGCCTTTCTGAGCTGTTGGGAGGAAATGGGGCCATAGGGTCCCAAATGAACTGGCAGCATTGAATGGAAAGGGGGAAGAGGTAAGGAGAAGGGAGATACTGAGGAATGGGATTCCCCAGCAATGAGCTGCCTCTTGAGCTTGTCAGGACAAAGAAGCTTGTCAGTATAAAGGCGAGCTCCTTGGACCATATCAATCAATCAGTCAATCAGTCAGTCAATCAACTTACTTAATATTCTCTACATGCCAGGCATTGTGCTAGCTGATGGTAATACAAACAAAAGAAGAATAAAATAGTATTTGACTTCAAGAAACTTATATTCTATTGGGGGATATATGTGTATATATGAGAAAGACTATATACACACATATACATATGTGCTTATGTATATATGTGTATATATGAGAAAGTATATATATATTTATATTTATCCATAGATATGTATATATTTAGGAGAATACACACATATATTCTCTTACACAGTTATAAGCAGTATAAGGTTGAAAGAGGATTGATTTGAGAGTTAGATATAGCTAGGTTCAAATTCTGTCTTTGGCAAATACTATATATATATATGTGTGTGTGTGTGTGTGTGTGTGTGTGTGTATTTAGAAATGCAAGTATATATATGGATGCATATGCATACAGTATACACATGCATACATTCACAAACATATAAATACACTATATAGATAGATAGATAGATAGATAGATATAGATATACTAAATATAAACAAAATAAATACTATGTAGAATTTGGAAGGAACTGTGAGCAACTTGAGAACATCCAGGTGGGCAAAATGGATTAAATATTAGATCTGATTAGGAAGACCTGAGTTCAAATATGGCCCCAGACACTTCCTAGCTATGTGACCCTGGGCAAATGACTAAACATACATACCTAGACACAGGGTTAACCTTGCATGAGAGAAAGTTGTAGTATAGAGGATAGAAAGCTAGCCTAGAAGCCAAGATAACTAGGGTTTGACTGTTGTATCACATACTGTATGGGTGATTATAAAGTCACTTAACTGATCTGTGCTTCAGTTTCCTCCTTTGTAAAATGAGCTGGAGAAGGACATGACAAACCACTCCAAGATCTTTTCCAAGAAAACCACAGAAAGTCGACACGGTAAAAAAATGACTGAACAACAACAGCGAGCAAGGAAAGGCACCAGGAAACTTTTTTATGTCGAAGATTGTATTTAAGTCTACCTTAAAGAGAAATAGTAACTCTAAGAGTTAAAATTACAGAAGTACAACCTGTTCTAACACACATGGCAACGAGATGGAATGTTCTTTTTTTTTTTTTTCAGAGAAACAGCAAGAAGGCTTATTCAGGGTTGGCGTAGAGTGTGTAAAGAGAATTAATGTTAAAATGAAATTTGGAGTATGTATATACAAAGATGCACATATACATGTGTTGGAATAAATGGGAGAGCTGTTGGAATACATGGGAGCCACCTGATAGTGATTGCTGGAGATACAACCCAGAATGGATCTCCTCTTGTGAGAGGATGATACAAGGAGACTGAGAGGCAGTTGCTGTTCTCAGACTTCTCTGAGAGACCATTGCGTTGCCTGACCTCCCTCCTCTTCCCACTGCCTTCAATTTATCTCATTCCCCAACACCTGTGTCAGCAAAGGCTGCCTGCAACTCCTTCAGATGTTATGCTCCACAGCTGTGGAGGCTCTCGGAGAATTGACCTGTCCCTTAACATACATGTATACATACATGCATATATGTGCATTCATAAATTGAATTGTTCCATTTTATTTGCATCTGAAACCTTCATTATGATTTATTTTTTGAATTAGAATGTGAGCTTTTAAAGAGCAAGGATGATTTTTCCATTTGTAAATTCCATTGTATTATACAAATACAATACAATACAGCATGGTGCAGTGCACCTAGTTTGTGCTTAATAAATGCGTTATTCATTCATTCCTGCACATAGGTATGCATATGTGCTCTTATATAAATAAACATGTATATTACCCATTGTGATGGGTGATAGAAGAAATGACCAAAGAAACAAAGGTTTTATATTTTGAACATTTCAATTATTTAAGCAATGCTTATCAATTACTCAACAAACTGGGACCAAATCTCAGGATAGATCTGGATCTGGAGTGCAGGGGCTGACAGACTTACACATTAAAAACAGTTAATTAAAGGAAAAATACAACCTTAAGTAACCTGATTTCTAATTGGATGAAAAATTAGGGACTTTCCAAGTTGGGAGAGGGAGAGGGAAGAGGTACAATTCCCTGAATTCAGAAAAAGAAACATCTCATGCCCCCTAAGTGGCTATAAATAGTCAAAGAAACATGGAAACAAAAACTGATTGATCAGTATTCAAATAAGATATATGATTTGCTTGAGATATACAGTTGTGAGAAAATGCCATGCACCAATCTTTGGATCTGATTGAGTTTCTGGTCAGGATAACCTAAATCCTTAGTTAAGGGTTTCTAAACAACAGATAGAAGTGGTTGCAGTCATGCAGGGCTAAGTTCAAAGAATGCAATAAGGTTTTCTCCCATTTCCTACAATTGAATGAACTTTTTTCACAAGAAACAATTTGGATTAGACCCATAACTGAAAAGAAAGGGAACTGAGCTAGCTCCAGAATTGAGGTACAAGAGAGAGTCAGTGTGTTCTCTCAATTCCTATAATTAACTACTTGCTGTCCTAATTCCCTCCATTCTTTCAATTTACTCAGCAAGTTGTTTCCTCTATTTAAACATAAGTTTTTTTTTAGGACAAATACAATTGACTCATTAGTTGTGTTACCTTAGATAAGTCACTTATCCACTCTAATTTTCAATTACCTCATAAGCGAAATGGGAATGATATTAATATCTGAAATATATCATAGGATCATTGGAAGGTTCTAATGAGAGAATGTATGTAAAAAATTTAAAATTTTAATCATTTATTACTAAGGACAGTGCATGTTATTTGATAAATAAGAATAGTTAGAATTTAGTATATTACCATTGGTAAAATGATTGAGCCTGTCTACGATTAAGTACAATTACTTTGGGATTTCTCAATGGCTTTCAAACATTTTTCAAAATTGGGAGGCTCTTCCTTTGGGGAGGATAGCCAATCACAATACAATCTGAGGTCATGATACTAAATGATACAAAGATCAAGGAAAATCCACATATAATAACTAAATAGAATTAGGGTTGGGGTCTTGGCAAGAAAGGTTGTTTGGCTTGGGAGAATACTTTTCGAGAATGTCTCTCCCCTAAACTCCCATATACTTAGAGAACTAATGCCATGAGACAGTCTTTAGGCTCTTTCCTTTGGTTTTATTGCCCTGGTAAATGCTTTACTGGGACAGCTGCCTTGCAAAAAAATGCCCCCAAACACCCATAAATGCTTTTGATCACACAATGTAAGTCTGCCCCTGGATATCCCTTGTGCTCATAAATAGCTATGGTGGACTTTGAAACAGTCCTATGTCAAGCGGCAGCTCCCAATCTTATGGTCCACTACCCTTCCTGTTCCTTCTGGTGCTTGGACAAAGGGACCTTTCCTGTGTGTGGGAATGGAAGTGAAGGCACTGTTGTATGCCCAGATTTTAATTCCATGCTTTCTGGAGGCTGGGGAAAGAGTCACAAAATCAACCACTTCTTTTCTCATCTTTTCCATTCCCTAGCATGTTGGACACAACATGACATCATGCATCCAACCCTAATTTGTTCCATTATCTATCAGATCCTGATCACAGATTCATCATATCCAGCCCTCTTTACACCTGCAGCATTCCTTGGGCAAATTACTTTTCACTGGGCCTCAATTTCCCCATCTTCAAAATTAGTGTATTGAATTAAATAACCTCTTAAATCCATCCCAATTCTACTTTAATATAGTGACCAAAATGATTTTCTTAAAGCACGGGTTAAATTAATCCTGTTTGTTTGTTTGTTTTATTTCAGTGGCTCCTTATAACTCTCTAGGATCAAAAATACATTGTTTTCTTTGGTATTATACAAATTTAAAACTTGACCCCAACCTATCTCTCCACCCCTTATATATATATATATATATATATATATATATATATATATATATATTCAATGAAAGATTTTTGAGTCAGGGATTAATGTTATAAAAGCTTCTTGTTTTGTTTTGTTTTGAACTTTAACCTCAGAAAAGATATGTAGGGTAGATTTAAGACAGAATTGATTTTGACAAGGATTTATTGAGCACCTACTATGTGTAAGGTATCTTGCTAGAGACGATTAAAAAAAATCCAAACAATTCCTTACTTTAATGAGTAAAAGTTTACTAGGAAAAATATGTACTCAGATGAAGAAATACAGAATACAAATTAGCATTTGTAAATGTTTATAGTTTGCAAAGTGCTTTACAAATAGCCTCTCATTTTAGCCTGAGAGCAACCCTGAGAGGTATATGCTATTATCCCCACTTTATGGCTGGAGGTTAAGTGACTAACCTACACTTCCACTGTTAGTGTCTGAGAGACTACATTTGAACTCAGAGTTTCCTGACTCCAGGACCAGCAGACTAGACTGTGTGCCATTTTGCTGTCTCTAAGTAAATCCAAGTAATTTGGGGGAGACTGTACAGCTTAAAACCTGAAGAGGTCATAAAGAAGGTGACACTTGAGCACTGTCTTAAATTATAATAGAGATTCCCAAGGGTAAGAAGAAGAGAAGGGGCAGAACAGGTGAGTTTGAACAAAGGCAAGGAGGCTGGAAATGGAATGGGTATCTATGGAGCAGAAAATAGCAAGTTTGGTTGGAACAGAACGTATTGTGCACAAGGAAGGGTGATAGGAAATCAGCAAGATGGTGCCAGATTGTGAAAGGCTTTAAAGGACAGATGAATTTCTAATTTATTCTGGAGGCAATTGGGAGCTACTGAACCTTTTTGAGAAAAGGAGTGACAGGGTCAGCTTGGTGCTTTAATAATATCAATTAAGATCCCGGAGGCAAGAAGATCCAGTTAGAATAGCTTAGAGAGAAGGTTAATGAGGGCTCTGAAGAGGATAGTGGCAATGAGAATAGAAAAAAAAAGGGAGTGATGCATTCCTTTAGAGGAACAAAGAAAATCAGTAACAGAAACATACAAAGCTTTGTGCCCCTAGTAAGACAAAACAGGAAAAAAAAAGCCCTCTCAGGCTGGTGATGACACCATCACCTACTTATCCACTGGGAGCTCTCACCCGTGGATTACATTAGCAGCCATTCAGGGGAGCAGCTGTCAAAACACACACTCAGTTTTTTTGGCACACACAGTATTGCTGTGTCACAGCCCAAGGTCCTCCTTTCTGCCAGTGTCTCTGCAGTGGCGGATGGTGAGATGTTATGGGTTATAGCCTTCTCCCTGCTCTCATCTGCCTACTGGCAAAGTAGAACTGAGAGAGGGGAGGTTGTGCTATGCTGATCTCAGCTTTGGGCAGGTGTATGTGGTGGGTGGATGGGGGGGCTACATTTGGTAGCTTCTTGCTCAGGCAGCTTGGGAAAGATGTGAGAGGTGCAAGGATTGTGTTCTCAGTACCTAGAATCCTATCTTGCCTACTGTAGGGACTCAGTAAAATAAATGATCAATTTGGTGATTTGGTAGGGATTATGTGGGAGGAAGGAGAGATGGAGAGGTCAGCAGGGGATTGGAGGAAGGATTTAGGTGACCTTTCTTATGATTCCTGTGGGCAGCACACCTGAATCTCAGACATTCAGGCTGCATGGGATGGATGAATGTATGAGTTGGCAGGTCATAACACTATTGCAAAGCTTGTCCTGCCTTTCATAGACAAGTTTCATAAAGCTCCCATTTTCTTTGTTCCTACAAAGTTAGTAGAACATACAATCCTACCCACCAGAGCTGTATCTAGAATTAGGGGACAAGACCTGGCCCTCCATGTGCTGAAATTCAGAGAGGGACATGTCTTCACTTCCACTCCAGCCATGTAGAAATTGAGCTTGATACCTAATTCATAACAATACTAAAATAGGAAACTACCAGATGGCTTCTTTATCACTGAAGAAGCCATCAGCCTGAGTGAGACCCATTTAACCTAACTTTTTTTTTTCTTTTTTTGGAAGCAATCAAGGTTAGGTAATTTAATCAGGGTCACAAGTGTGAATTCAGATTTAAACTCAGGTCCTTCTGACTCAAGGGCGACTTCTCTAGCCACCGAATGATATAGGTGCTCCTTCATTATGTCCCTACTATTGCCTCCTTCCCAGCTCTAGCCATTCTTCTGAGTGTTCCAGTCTCCCTTCACCTTTTGAATTTATTTTTAAAAGCTGAGTTGAGGAAATGTTTCATGCTACTTAAAATTCTTTTTTGAGTTTTTTATCTTGGTTGTAAACTTGCTTGTTATAGCCTTGTTTCCTACTTTTCAGGCTATGGAATCAGTTATGGTCCCTAAATCTATATGGTCATTTTTTTCTTCTCTCCCCCCATCTTTTCATTTGAGTAGGACAGCTTATAGGGAAACCCAATTAAAACTCTAATGAATAAGTTTCTGCTCTACAGATTTCTTTTTCCATACAAGTCTCCTCTCCATCTTCTTTCTTCCTTTCTGTTTCCCACTCATCCTCCTTTAGCTTTCTCTCTACTTCTAAGAACATTCCCTTAGGCTACCCAGAATGATACCCAGTGTCTAGAGAGGGCACCAACATTAGGCTGGCCACACCCAAGTGTAATTTCAGAAAGCATGGTTGACTTCCTCTCCATGTCTCCATATTAAATATACACATCGTAACTCACTCAAGGGAGCTCCGCTTATGTCAGCAGAAAGAAGAGATTCAATTACATCCTTTGACTGGGGCATTTTATTGTTATTTATAATACAATGCATCTCAACTGGGAAGCAGGGAAAGAGAGATGTTCAGGTTCTCAGAAGCTGGCTATTTTTGCAAGTTAATTGACATATTAGGACTTTCAGAAGTTTATTGGAATTCCAAGTGATTAAGGTCCTGATTGACCCCACTATATTCTTCTCTTCACAGAAGGTAGATTATTGTTGGTAAAGTTTTCATCAGAAACCCAGCAACCCAAGAGCAAATCAACCAACTACTCTATCAATAAAGATTTATTAAATTCCTACTATGTGCCAGGCACTGGACTGGATCAATCACTTAAACCTTGAACACCAACAATAGCTCAGCTTTTTAAAAACATTATATATACAGCAATTGTGTAGTCTTATCTTGGCTTGGCTTGTCCTCATAACAGTTTGTGAGAGAGATGATGCAAATATTATAATTGTGTTAATGAGGAAACTGAGACACAAAAAACTTAAGGAATTCATTCTAGGTAACACAGCTCTCCAGTTCCCAAAGCATGAAGCAGACTTTCTAGGTTTAATAAAGCTACCCCGGTGCTCCTTCTTCTGTGCCCAAAGGGCAGGGAGCTACCCGACAATTGATAGCTTTCCTTTGATTACAATTCTGCCCTTCTAACAGGCTTCTTCACTGCCTTCTGTCTCCACCTGTTAGTAGGTACTCAGAGAGAACAAACCCAATGTAATACAGCCTAAACAAAATAATATTAGAAAGGTTAATTTGCTGCAAATCAAATTGTATTTATCTTCCTAATCAAAATGTTTTCAAATTACTCATTTATGTCGTGTTTTGTGCCGCTGGTTCCTTCCCTTACCAATAATACGTGAAAGTAATGACAGAAGGAACCAATATGCTGAATTCCTATTCAACAAGGACTAATTCAGTGTTCAGTTCCCAATACGCTCAGGGACCATGGAAGGTACGAAGAAATAAAGCATAGGATCACATGACACATAAATACATATTAAGATGTACACACACACACATACACATATATACATACATATATATATATATATATATATATATATATGTATGCTATTATCTATTCTTGTTTTCACATAGTTTGCATATTCTCTCCCCATTTAGATTGTGAGCTCCTTGGGGACAAGGACTATTTCTTGTTTGTTTGGATTAGGTTTGTTTTGTTTTGTTTTGTTTTGTTTTGTTTTGTTTTTAATATATTTCTTTGTATCCTTAGCACTTAACATAGCCAGGCTTGTTGACTTAACTACCAGAGTTTATTATTCTATTTAGGAGAAAAGGAGAATATCACATACATGTATAAAGCAGTAGCTTCCAATCTGGTTTCCATGTATTAGAAAAATATTAGGATATTAGTATATTAATATTAAATATTAGAGAAATATTTGAAAAATAATTAAATTACCATCTCATTATATTAGGACAGTAGTAGTGTTCATGGGGAAGAAAGTTATTCTAAGTAGTTTTATTTATGAAAAATTAATCTTACTGTTATGCCATAGTTCTCTTTTATTGTCCTGACTCAGTTTCCCTAAGTGTTCTGCCTCAGTTTATAATTATCCTGCAAAACCTCCCCTCCTCTTTATCAGAATATTTGATAAGGATAAAAGATTGTAAGTTTTTGAATATAAGAATGCTTCCCCCCATCCCAAGCTATCAAAATATCAGATACCATCTTATCAAGATGCCTCTCCCATGTTCAGGGTGTCTCCCCTCATTAGGTCATCCCATCGCCTATGTCATCCCATCTCACTCCACCCTATCAGAGTCTTGTTCCCTCTCAGCCCCCTGACTCCTCTCCTGCCTCACTCTACCCCCTGAGTCTGAGCCATGAGTATATATGTCCTTGAGAACTCACATTTTTGGCTGGATTCTTGGAGATGATAGTCTCATTCAGCCCTGGGACCAAACCATGGATCCATTTGGTCTCAGTAAATCTCTCCCTTTTAAATAAAATATTAAATACTCTCTAATCTCTATCTTGCCTCAGTTTCAACGGCATTACATTTCTTCATTTATTTTTATATGTAAATGCATGGCAAATGTTAGAATTTTTTCTCCTTTTGAATTAAGTTTTGAATAGGAGTTATAGCAAAGTTTTCTGGAAGTCAAGGGGTACAGGGATCCAAAAGGAGATCCTCTGGTAGAAAAAATGAGGTTGCAGGGGAAAGAAACTTACCTCGGGAGTGAGAAGATCAGTTCTGAATCCTTACTACCCATGTAACTTTGTGCAAGGTCCTTAACCTGACTGTGCCTTAATTTCATACTGTAAAAATAGAGGGTGGGTAACTCAGATCTATAAAAATCTTCAAGTCAGATCCTTGGCAATATTAATCAAACTGTTACCCAGATAACTCATGAACTAACTGGGTTCTGATGTCCTTCCTACTTCTAGTTACCTTCCCGAAGATCCCAATTCTGCCAGTACTGTGACTGGGCGTAGATCACTTTACCAGTGTAGGTCTCAATTTTCCTCCTCTGCAAAATGAAGGTGCTGAGAGCTAAGCAGTCTATAAGGTGTTTCCAGTGCTCACAGTCCTTGAATCTGTACATCAGAATAATCTAGGATTGTAGAATATTTAGTGCCCAAATGTGTGGATTAAGTGCTATGGGCATTCAGAAAATAGAAGAGTTAATAGGCAGTTACCTCTCTGTTCCACTTCTAAGATGGGACTCGGTTCATCAGCAAGGCCCTAAGAGCATCTTTAAACTCCTGGGTCCCTCCCCTTTCCCTCTCACCCAGGATTCTTTGTGACCTAGCAGAATGCAAATGAGAAGGCAGTGTTTCTTTTATCATTTGACCTCTGAACTCCTGGCTGCCAGCTGGGAAGAACCTTCTGCAGGTGGAGGTGTGATTTTACAAATGACAGCCCGGGAAGGGCTGGGGTGAGCCTCATGGTGAGAGTTTTATTCTCTCTCATTGGCCAGGCTTTGAACTTTCTGATCTCTGTTGTTGCTTTGGGTTATTACACTTTCCTCTTCCTCTCCTGGGGAATCTTCAGCTTTCAACATAGTTGCAGTACAGGCCAGTTTGGGGGTCTAAAGGAGAGAGGATTAATTGCTCCCTAGTCAGAGAAGGAGGAGTGTTGGATCACTGTTTAGAGAAAGATGAACCTGTAAAATGCAGCCAGGGAGGTTTAGGAGAAGATAGAATCTCGTCTATTATTTGAGCCGTGGAATAGCTCTGGGGGGCGGGGAATAGCCTTATCTAATAGAAAGATTCTCAAACTCCAAGCAGGGAACCTTGTGCTCCTCATAGCCATGTCACTAATTAACCAAGTGAACTTGGGCAAATCTCTGGGTCTCAGTTTCTTCCTCTGTACAATGAGAGGTCTAGGATAAATTATCTCCAGTGCCCTTCTTTGTTCCAGTTCTGTGATCTATGGCAGGAAAATAAAAAGAACAATTTGGAGGTATCTGCATCTTGTGAGTTCATCCAGTCCAGTCCTCTGCCTTTGTTTTAGTCACCCCCCCACCCACCCACCTCACTCTAAATGGCTGTGCGGTTTTCTCACTTAGTACCCCTTTTCCTTTTGGCTGCAGACAATAGAGCTGAAATCTTGGGTCTGGGAGAATTCGGGAGAACTGAGATATGCAGGTTCAGCAGCAGCTTTTAGACCCTTCCCACTGGGAAAAAGACCAAGGGCACAAAGGAGAGAAGAAAATGACAGAATGTTAGAATTACAAAATGAAAGACTGAAAAATAAAAGGATAAAAAGTTTGGCCTAAAGAAATTTTCCATCTGTTTTCCTAGACCCCCCCCAAGTGTGAACTGAACAGAAGTTCTCTCCTGGTCTCTGCCCGATCCTCCTGGTCTCTCATCCATAATGAGAGCCTACAAGGTACTGGGAGCTGCAGGTGGGGAGGGGAGGAGAGGCGAGAGAACACCGTCATTGGCTCTTCCTGATGAGATGCAGGCCCCCAGCACTGTGGGCTCCTCTCCCCCTTCCAGAGTTTCCCTGTTTCATCTCTTGATCAATTCTGACAGGCCAAATTCCACTGGCCAATCAAGTCTCTTAACAGAAGCTGCAACTTCAAGGTTCTAGGGGCCAGGAGGGAGCAGGCTGCTCCTCCCTGGAGAGCTTTGTAGATATGCAAACTTTTGCAATTGCTTCTGCCTACTCAAATCTCTCTCTCTCTCTCTGTTAACAACTCGACAGACATCTTGTCTGTGTTTGATAAATAAGCCTCTCTATTTATTCAGGGGAGTGAATTTGTAGCTATTATGATTCAAATGACATTGGCTGGGTATTTTCTCTCCTTCCCCCCCCCCCCAGTGCTATTGAATAGGGGGGAAATCCATAGGAAAAAGAAGTCGCAAAACCCAAGCAATTACTCTACATATTGGTCCATGTAATAAATAAATGAATGCTTATGGAAACTCTCTTTTGGGGTGGAGGATGGAGATCTGATAAATAATTTAGAAATTGTGACTGCTTGCTGGCTTCCAGAGATGTGGTAGGCATATGTGAATACAAGGAACAAGCTGCATTCATTAGTCAAGAAGCTACATTTTAATTCCCCAGCCATTAACATTATCCACAAGGAGGGCTATGGATCAAGTCAGATTCTGGGCATGTCAATCAATCCATTACCCAGCTTTGGGTTCCAGCATGTGTGGTGTAATCGCTCATTAGGCTGTCAGCGTCAGGCAGTCAATCAATCAGATTGGACATGAGCAGGCTGGCTATGGGACAGAAGAAGGGTGCATATTGGACAGGTATCAGCCAACATAATGTGTGCTGCATCTTGGAAGCCTGGAACAAACGCACCTTCTTGTCAAGCAAATTGGGAAGCATCTCCACTCTCACCTTTCTTTATAAATTCAACCCGCTAGGATGATTTGGATGGGTTAGTTAACAAGAGATTATTGTCCCATCGTGGACTGCTGACAACATGTAGTTACCTTTCCAAACCATCTGAACAAAACCTGCGCAAGTTTGGAATCAGAAGAAAAAGATTGCAGTCCACCTGTTTGCCAGATCTGGTGCTCTGTGGATATATAAGGTAGACTAACTTAATGAGAAAGAATGAAGGTTTTTCATTTCAGGAGAGTCCGGGTTCCAGTCAAAGAGAAAGTCAATTAAAGAAAAGTAGCCAGGTAAAGCTCCTGTCATAACAGAGAAAACCTCCTTCTCTGAAGTCAGAGATTGGAGGGTTTAGGTTTAGCTTCTGTAAAATCAATTCATTCATTGATGGAAAGGTGGAGAGCAGAAGGCAGTGTAATAGCATGTGAAACCAGGGATTAGAAACTGTGCTGTTGGGAATTAGGATCCTGGCAATGCTAAAAGTGGGAGCTTGATGAAACCCGAGCAATTTCTAATATCTCCAATGCCACTTGTCTTCCCTCTGAAATAGGATTGAGGAAATGGCAGGTAGAAGTTGGACCAAATAGTCCCTAAGAACCCTTCCAATTATGTAATTTGGTGATCTGTGCCACAATCAATGTCTCTTTCATTTTCTTTCTGGACCTTTTCTGCCTGTCCTTTTTATCTCTTCTCTCTCCTGTCTCTCTCAGCATTCTCCTCCTCTTAAATCTCTATTGCTCCCTCCTGCCCTCCCTCCCTCTCTCTCCCTAAGCACCAAAGAGGGATTTCATATTTCTTCCTTCATCATTCACAACCTGCTGAAGCAATTCTTCAATGTCCCTGCAGGAGAGAAACTTGAGTAATGGAAGGATGGGGGTGGGGAGGGAGGAGAGAAGGGAGGAGACAGAATGTCCATGGTGGCTCTGATCTTAGAGTCAGGTGGAGATTGAATTTTCTGAGTGTGAGAGTGTGTAGCACACAGAGAGAAGGAGTCTTCCATACAAGAGAAATAAAGCAGAAGAGAAGAAATCAGTTTTTCTTTGTTTTAGTTTGAATAAGGTCTCCTTTCTAAAGCATATTAGGTAGGCATTATTATTTTACCTGCTGAAGAGTTGCCAAATGTCCATAGTCACCCTTCTCTTTGTGGAGAGAGCCCTTAAAGATGTAAATAACTAGATATTCACAAGCTTCCCATAAATTCTGGAAATTTAAATGGAACTTTTCTCCTTGAAGGGAAATCATAATCATTTGTGCAAAAGAATCCATAAAATCAGGTAAAGACTATTGCCATACTCATTCAAAGAAACTGAGGCAGACCTCTTCAAGTTCATGGGTATAATTCTCTGCTCTCAGTGAGAGGAACCACACTGAGCAAGCATCTGGAATATCAGGGATATTTTTTAGAAGGGAAACTTCACACCTGCTGCCTGAGTGTGGGTTCCTGCCCTGGAAAAGTACTAAGGGCAAAAGCTTACAGGGTCCTGATAGTTTCATTCTCTCTTGTTGAACCTCCCACTCCCACCCACTCAGTGGATTCTACTGTATTTGTACATATCTACTGCATCCCACCACTGGATTCCTGTATTCTAAAGGGTAGCATTGAGAGCCTTCTCCATTCCTGATGATTAGCAATATTTTGGTCATTGATTGTTAAAATGACACTGTTAGGATATCTGTTTCTCCTTATCAGAGCAACCAATGTAGGACAACAGGTGTACCACAATATAGCCACAACTCCCTATTCTCTAGCTCTGTACAAACCCACTGTTTGAGCTGCTCTACTATGATCATAAGAGGACCTCAATTCCTTGTTCTCTGTATGGTAATGATAGGGTAGGTCAGAATTCTGGGGAAGTGTCCCCCTCCTCCCTTCCAGAGATAGAGGGAGAGGGAGAGGGAGAGGGAGAGGGAGAGGGAGAGGGAGAGGGAGAGGGAGAGGGAGAGGGAGAGAGATTCAAACAGAGAAAGGGAGAGAGAGAAAGGGAGAGAGAGAGAGAGAGAAGAGAGAGAGAGAGAGAGAGAGAGAGAGAGAGAGAGAGAGAGAGAGAGAGAGAGATTCAAACAGAGAAAGGGAGAGAGAGAAAGGGAGAGAGAGAGAGAGAGAGAGAGAGAGAGAGAGAGAGAGAGAGAGAGAGATTCAAACAGAGAAAGGGAGAGAGAGAAAGGGAGAGAGAGAGAGAGAGAGAGAGAGAGAGAGAGAGAGAGAGAGAGAGAGAGAGAGAGAGATTCAAACAGAGAAAGGGAGAGAGAGAAAGGGAGAGAGAGAGAGAGAGAGAGAGAGAGAGAAAGAGAGAGAGAGAGGAAGAGAGAGAGAAAGAGAAAGAGAGAAAGGGAGAGAGAGAGAGAGAGAGAGAGAGAGAGAGAGAGAGAGAGAGAGAGAGAGAGAGAGAGAGGAGAAGAGAGAGAGAGAGAGAAGAGAGAGAGAAAGAGAAGAGAGAGGAGTGAGGAGAGAGAGAGAGAGGAGAGAGAGAGATGAGAGAGAGAGAGGAGAGAGAGAGAGAGAGAGGAGAAGAGAGGAGAAGAGAGAAAGAGAGAGAGAGAGACAGAGAGAGAGAAAGAGAAAGAGAGAAAGGGAGAGAGAGAGAGAGAGAGAGAGAGAGAGTTCTCTAGTTCACAGAGGAATTCAATATTTTATTGACTCTCAATCAGAGTCTGTGCCCCACTTGCTGAGAAATCCCAGCCCATAAAGCCTGGGATTTGCATATAACTCCCAATACTTCTGACCTGAAGGGCTCAGGGACACAGTTATACATGTTACAGGGGCTTTAATGGGTCCAGACAAGGGGATGGCATCTGTATTCCCTGAGCATCTGTCTGGGGGCTTCCTTATTTCCTGATGCACTTGCACAGTATTCAGGTTCTGGGTCTCCTAATGCTCCTACTTCAGAGCAAATGTTTGCCAGACACAATTCATCAGCTTTCTCACCCTTCAGTCCTCCTTTCAGAATAAAATTTCCAACCACAGCACTGAAATTCAGAGAAAGGGAAGATCATGGTTCAACTGAGGACTGGGAATGATAGTCCCAGAGAAGTGAGGGCTCAGTAAGGATGAAGTTTTTGGACAATCTCCAGGGAAGCTTCCTTCCCCTGCCCCCTGCCCAGCAAGATCCCACACTGCTCTTGCACTCTCACCCCTTCACCACTCAGTTGGTATGTACTCAAGGAAAGCAAATTCATTTATCAGCCTAAGAAAAACATAATTAGAAAGACAAAGTCACTATAAGAAAAATCACATAATGAATCTCAAAGCTGGATATTGTTGGATTTTGTGTTATTGACTATTTGGAATTGTCAATACCTTTGTGCTACCTTTAAAGAGAAATGAGCCTTCACAGGATCACAAACATAGAGCTAGAAGAGGGGTGAGGAGCATCTGACCTGCAAAATCATTTGCTAGGGCAATCATAGGCAATAATGAACTGAAAGGTATCTACAACAACTTCCCATTGCTTGAGTTCTATAAGTTGATAATTTTATATGGCCTGTGAATGATGTTATAAATATCCAAATGAACCCTGGCAGTAAAAAAGGTTCCCACCCCTGATTTAGAAGAATCATGAGGAGTCATCTACTACTATCTCTTCATTTTTCAATTGAGGAAACAGTTCCAGAGGGCTAAATGTCTTGCCCAAAATGATGGAGTACAAGGAGCAGAGTCAGTAAGATCTGAGTTCAAATGTGACTTCAGATACTGTGACCCTGAGCAAGTCACTTGACTCTGTTTATCTCAGTTTCCTCAACTGAGACTGCAGGTTCCAGTCCTCCAGCTCAATAGGGATAATAGCAGCATCTACCTCCCAGGGTTATTGTGAGATTTAAATAGTACAATATTTGTAAAATGTTTAGTACAGTGGTTATTTAGTTGTTCAGTCATATCTGATTCTTTGTGACCCCAAATGGGGTCATCTTGGCAAAGACCCTGGAGTAGTTTGCATTTCCTTCTCCCGTTAATTTTACAGCTGAGGAAGCTGAGACAAACAGGGTTAAATGAGGGTGACATAACTAGTAAGTATGGATTTGAACTCGTGTTCTTCTGACTAGGTTTGGTGCTCTATGCACCTCAGAGCTGTCCACTTTGACATATAGTAGGCACTCTAAGAATGCTAGCCATGATGATAATGGAATATATATCATATCATATCACATCATATTATATTATATCATCCTATATTATGTTATATTATTTACTGTTATTAAATGAGATTTGTTATGAAGTGCTTAAGGTCAGAGTCTAGCACATAGTTGGCATTTACTAAGTACTTCTTTCCTTCCTTTCCACATACATGTTTTTCCTAATTTATATGCCTTTCAGGGACTCAGGCAGGACAGGAGCCTAGTCAAGCTATCATGCTTCAGGGATGCAGGATATCCAGAAAAGTCATTCAAAGCTTTGGACCAACTTTCTGAGCATTGCTGGTTGCTCGCCTTGACCTCGTGTTGTCCTCCCTGGACATTGATAGATGAAATTCTGCTAGAGTTTCCTACAAACTGTGGTTCTCATCAAGGAGAAGGGCAATCTAACCCTGCAGAGGGCATTGGTGCCTCCCAAGACTGCACCAGAGAACACTTCTGATTTGTGTGCCTTGTGGTCGGGCATAGTACCTCTTGTCTGCAGGACATTCTGCAGGATGAGGGGGAAGAAGGGAGGCAGGAGGAGACAGAAACAGAGAGAGAGTGAGAGAAGGAGTGGGAGCAGGCAAAATCTGTTGTGGGGCCTCTGTTAATTTATAACCAGTGAAATATACTACTCAGGCTGCAGACGGCTGGCAGAAAGACCAAGTTTAGTGGTGAATTATTATGCTGTTTCTCCTACCCATTCCACCCCCTTTTAAAGTTGTTGCTTCGTGAAGACTTTGGGAAAAGGAGATGGTTGTCCTATTTAGCAAGTTACTGGAAGAGTTTCTTTGTGCCCCATTTCCTAAACTTTCTTTGGGGTTCCAAAGGGCATCTCAGAGGATCCTGAAATATTTTTTAAAAAATATTCCTTCTTATTCTTTCATTAAAAACAAGCAGATATATAAAGGGTCAATTTCCTAACGTATCATCCTTCACTTACTTCTCTTTTTTCCAGCTTCTCAGTTGAGGCTGTCCTCCCAGGGGTACATGTAGCAGCTTTAATCAGCAGTCACAAGAGGGAGAGAAACACTTTGTCCAAAAGTGGGAAAGGAGGGAAATTGCCCAGAAAGCTGGAGCCCCATGTAAACAGCATTTAAAAAACAAGAGCTGTTACTTTAATTATGGGCCTGCTGTTTTATCACCAGCCGAGTTTCTCACACATTCATCAGAAACCTGGTGATAAATCAATCTCAGGGAGCCAGAAGCTGCTGCCTGGATCCATCCTCTTGCCTCCCCAGGCTTGGTTCTTTGAGAGCCACTGCCCATTAGTATGCAGGCTGGCACTGCCAGTCCATGGATTTCAGATCAGTTTTGGAATGGAGCTAGGTATCAGGATGATGCCCCCAGCCCAGATTTCACACAGGCAGCTTCAGCAACAGGGAGGCAAGGACCCAACAGGGAAAAAGGCTGTGTGTGTGTGTGTGTGTGTGTGTGTGTGTGTGTGTGTGTGTGTGTGTGTATGATAGAGAGAGAGAGACAGAGACAGAGAGAGACAGAGACAGAGACAGAGACAGAGACAGAGACAGACAGACAGACAGAGAGAGAGAGAGAGAGAGAGACAGAGAGACAGAGAGACAGAGACAGAGACAGAGACAGAGATGAGAGAGAGAGAGAGAAACAGAGAGAAAGTATGAGAATCAGAGAAAGTGTGAGTCAGAAAGAGAGACAGAGACAGAGATTCAGAGATAGAGGAGGGAGTCAGTGAATTTGTGTATGTACTAGATTCTGAAAATTGCCTGTTCTGTCTTATAGAAGGTGAAAAAAAGGTAGTATGCATGTCCACATTTTCAAGGTCAGCAATACCTTTCCCCTTAGTCTTCATTTGATGTTTTCTTATAGAACTCCATAAGGTAGAAAACATAATATTGTTCTCTCTTTTTCTTATACTCCTATTGTATTGTAACATACATGAGGACAAGGCCCATGTCTTATGTAAACTGTATCTTTGCCACACATAGCACAGTGTTCTGCTCAATATAAAAAAATGATTTGATGAATGTTTGTTGAATGGATAAATGAGCAAGTGAATGGATAAATAGTTTTTAAAGATGTGACTGTGTGGCAAAGTGGAATAAAAAATGTTTGTGGATATATGACAAGGGAAGGGCATAATTTAAGTAAATTGGGATACATCATTGCCCAGATATTGACTCTTTGCCTTTGCTGTTCAGCAGGAGGTGGAGAAGGTAGGGTAAAGAAAGGGAGAAAAGGAAGCAGTATTAACAAACAGGTAGGAAATATTGGTGAATTTGAAATATTTGGATGTTAACCTTTAAAGCCCTTCATATGAGCATATTTGCTAATGCAAATACATGATCCTTTGCCATTGAGAGGATTTTAGATGGCATACCTCCCGAGTAGAGAAAGTGGGAGAGTTTGCTCACATCTTTGGGGAGAAGTCATAGTATGGTTGGAATTTTTTCAGTAGACTGTAACAATAGAGTTAGGAATGGGAGTAGTTCTGTTCTGAGTATTCCTCTTGAAAGGTAACAAAAGAAATTGCATTAAAAGTAAATGCAATCCTCTCATCCTCTCTTTGATGTCAGACCCACTTGTCACGCCTTTACTGTAATTGAATCTACCTATTGAGACCCAGCTCAAGTCCCACAACCTCCCAGGAGACTTTCCAGAGGACTTTCCACCCACTCTTTTCATATTTCCTAGAACCCTAGATTGCAGAGTATCCAAGGACTTTGGCAATCACCTTGTTCCACCCTTATTTAACAGTTGTATTCTGTCTACAATCTCTATCTAATGATGGCAAACTCACTATCCCCTGAGACTGAACATTCTCTTACTGGAAATTTTTTTCCTTTAGAAAGTCAATAGGATACTGTTTAGCATGAACTTGTTCTCTAATTGCTTCAGGGGATTCACTTCCTCTCTATAAACTCCTGGTTTCTCCTTGTATTCTGATCCATCTCCAGTTATTTTGATCTATATCTTGTCATTGGATCCCGTTTGGTTCTGGAGGACAAAGGCTGGTGACTTTGCCCAGTCCTATCTCACCCAAGTCTAATTCACTTGCATGTCACTGCTTCACTTCCCTAATATCATCTCTTCCAGAATGAAGGACAAACAACAACATAAGCTCCTCCTGGAAGGTAAGAACTACTGTTATGCACTTTAATATCCACAGATAATGTGAGTATACAGTAGGCAGACAAGTACAGCCAATAAATACTTAAATGACTTATTGACTCAATAATATTTTGATATTAATACTTATTTACTCAAAACATACTTGCATCGTGTTACAATGGAAAGAAATGAGGATTTGAGATTAGAAAGACCTAAGCATGAATCCTAACTCTACTGGTTACTACCACTATAACTTCAAGCAAGCAATTTAGTCTTGCTGAGTTTTATTTTCTTCATCTGTAAAATAAGGAAGTTGGCTTCCATGAGCTAAGGCAGCTAAGTGGTCCAGGGAACAGAGCACTGGACCTGAAGTCAGGAAGACTGAGTTAAAATCTGGTCTCAGATACTTACTGGAGGGATCACTTTAAGCAAATCATGTAACCTCTGTTTGCCTCAATTTTTTCAATTATAGAATGCAAATAATAATGTAATATTATTGATATTGTATTAATTATATAGTATGACACAATCACATATTGTATAATTAATTATATTAATATTATATATTATTGATACTATATAGTATGATAACAATAATAACTTTTTCCTCATGTTTGTTATTTGGGATCATTAAAGAGGTTATCTCTAAAGCACTTATAGTGTCTGAGACATGGTAGGCATTTAATAAATGCTTATGGCATTTCCCCTCCTCCTTTCCCTTTCCGCCTCTAAATCTATGCTTGATTGAGTTACCACCCTTTAATATTAGCTTGGACTTTGAACACCAACATATACCAAATATATTCAAATGTCACAGCGCCTACAGAGCATAATGTATAGAGATTCAGAAATATAAAACTTCACAATATTCAGGTCCATCTACCAAATAAATTGCTTTCTCCTTCTACCAGACAGAAGTAAGTAGAAATGATCTGAAGGATCATTTAGAGTCAAAAGGAATTTCTAGTATATATTGGCTTCTTAAAGTGAAACCTTATTGAAGGTAGGAAGAATGTTTCTGAGTAACAGCTAGCATCTTTCCAAACTTTGCCAGTGGTTATCCTGGTTAACCATTATTTAGTTTCTAGTCTAAATCACTCCATTTTTTCTTCTGATGCACATGTCCCTTGAATTCTTAGCTTTCTATGTGAGTCCAGAGTATCAATCTTCAGTGGTGGTCAGTCCATCTCTACAGGGCTATGAACATCTGTCCAGGATAGCCACTGGCAGAGGATGTGAATGGAGGGAGCTTTACATCTGTTTGTTCTGCTCTCCTACCAGAGATTGCACAACATCTGCCTGGTCTGCTGTCTGAGCAGGGCCAGGATAGCAGCTGTTTGACCTGCTCTCTGACAGCCATGCAGATGTCCACTCCCTGAGCTCTGTGAGAGAGCTTCGCACCAGGATGCCATACTGGCATTTTAACAACATGGATAGATGGCATTAGCATTCTCCCCATGCATCTAGTTCAGCTGCCTCTATGCATAGAGAGAGAAGGCAGTTTCTCAAATGAAGTCTAGTAATGGGCCAACTTCAAAGGACTGGTAGTTCTGGGCTGGGTCATTTTCTTTTCAATAATTTTGCAAATCTTGAATATATATCCTTTTGGAATATAGGCTTCCTCCTGAGATGGCTAATTCTTACAGAATCAAAGATTTTTAGTGCTGGAGAAAAATCTCTGAGCATCATCTGTCTAGCCCTCTGCCTCCATATGGAATTGCCTCTAAACCCTAGTTTCTTAAACTCTGGCTTGTGATCCCATGTGGGTTCTCATAACTGAATGTGGGGGTTGCAAAAGTGTGATTTGTTATCAATGGATATTTGATTTATATATCTGGGATCATGTAAAATTTTCTTGGTCAAAAAGGGGTAGCAAAAAGGTGGAAAAAGTCTAAGAAGCCCTGCTCTAAATCCTTACAGGCAGATAAATGTCAACTCTACTGTGGAGAATGATAAAACAGGGAGTATTTTTTTTTGTTTTCAAGTTTATGGGGTAGTTCATGGGGATTTCACCTCTCATGTAGCATATCTCCCTAGGGAAATGTTCTAAGATTCTTTTTTTCCCTTGACTTCCATTGGAAGGCTGCCTAGTTCTGATGTGTGTCTTTTCTTAAGTAATGTTGCCATTTTTTCCAGTGTATTTGAGTTTGTTTATTTATTTGCTTTTATAACAATATTTTTAAATGTGTATTTTTTATGCCAATATCACTTTCTAATCCCACTACCTAGAAGTCTCTCCCATCACAAAGAAAAACAAGCAAAATAAGCCATCACAGCTACTGCGATTGACATATGTAGAACTTGATCCTTGAATTTGGGTTTCTTTATAGATCTTCTGGAATCTAGAGTGGTCATTGCATTTAATCTGAATTATGATGTCCTTTAGAGTTGACTGGATTTACATTGCTATAATGGACAAAGTAACAGGTTTGATTTTGAGCTTTGCTACTTCATTCCTTGTGTGACCTTGGAGAAATCATCTCACCTCATGAGCTCAGTTTCTTCAACTATAAAATGAAGGGTTTGTATTAGATGGCCCTTAAGATCCCTTACAGCAGCTACATTTCAGAGGGGAGGGAAATAAAGGCATTGGCCAAGAGGTCCCTCTTCTTCTTTACTCCTCATCTCACATCTTTCATATTCTTTCACCGTTATCTTCCTCTTCACCCCATATCTTATTAAGAGGTTATCCTTATCCTTGACAAGACAAACCCATCTATATGCACAAGAGATCCCATTCCATGCTGTCTTCTCCAGTAGGTTGTCCCTTCTATCATTCATTCCCCATTCCTTACTAATCTTCTCCGTTGGCCACTTTCTTACTGCCTACAAACATGCCTAAGTTTTCTCCATCCTCAAAAAAACCCTTTCTTAACTCATCCATCTCTAATTTTTGTCTTATATACTATCTTTTGTGGCTTTCCTTTAGAAAGCTATCTACAATAAATGACTCTGTTTCTTTTCCTCTCTTCTTAACTGTCTCTTGTCTAGCTTCTATCGACATTATTCATTATATGTTTTCTCTAAAATAACCAATGACCTTTAATAGACACATTCTTTTCTCAGTCCATCATCCTTTTTGACTTGTCTGAAATCATCCACACAAACATTGTCAGTCATCTTCTTCTCTTCAGTCTCTTCCCTGACACTGTTCTTTCCTGAGTTTCTTTCTCCTTGTTTCTTTTGCTGACTCATCATTCAGGTCATTCCCAGAAATTGGGTGTTGAAAGCTCTGTCCTATGCTTTCTTACTTTTTCTTTCTATGCAATTTTACATCAGCTTCCATGGATTCAATTGTGATCTCATATAGATGATGCTTATATATATATATATTTATACAGCCCAATGCTCTCTTCTGACCTCCAGTCTCATATCTGTTACTGATTATTAGGGTTATTAAACTAGACATTGTGTAGACATCTTAAATACAACATTTCTAAAACTGAAATCATCTTTCCCCCAACATCACCTCAGGAAAAAAAAAGGACCATCATTTTAGAGAGCTACACAATCATCTATTTATATATTTATAAGTTTTTTTTTTTTACCATTATACTTTTAGTGCTTCAAACCTGGAATTGTGTTTTACCTTTTGTTGTATCCTCAGCCTGCAAGATGGTAAGTAGGTGCTTAATAGGTGCTTTTTGACAAACTGATTGATTAGCAATCTAAAATGATGTACCTATGGTAATTCTGAGATCATTATATATTTAAGCAAACTATTCTTATTGCAATCCCTTTGTTGGGAAAACTGACAAACCGCAGGCTTTCTGGATTTATCCATTTTTGGAGCAACATTAGTACTTTGGCTCCTATGATATTGGATAGGATAGGGATGGGGGAAAATTTCCAGTTTAGCTCCTCAAAATAATTTAAAATTGATGATTTAAGAAATAAAGCTGCTGATTGGAATACACATGCATATATTTTCCCAATCAACACACACATATTTTTATTTGTATATATTTACATAAAATGACTCTGATAAGAGACAGATAGCTAAGATATAATGAGAATGAACACAAATTTATAAGTCAAAGAAGCATTTACAAGATGAAGAATTGGTCAAAGGAAATGAACATTTCTCAAAAGAAGAATTATAAACTATTAACCATCATAGAAATATTCAAATTGCTAACAAGACAAATGTAAATCAAGACAAGTTTTGGGTTTTACCTCATGCATACTAAACTGGCAAAGCTGACAAAAACGTGAAGACAGTCAACGATGAATGGATTGTAGAAAGACAGAGATACTATTTGTAGAGCTGCGGATTAGTCCAATCATTCTGTAAAGTAATTTGAAATTATGCTAAAAAGAAGTAACTGAAATGTTTATATCTTTTAGCCAATTGCTAGACAAATACTCAAGGATGTCAAAGATATAAAGAGTGATTCTAGGAGGAGTTAAGTGGTGCAGTGGATAGAGCATCAGCCCTGAAGTCAGGAGGACCTGAGTTCAAATTTGACTCAGATGCTTAACACTTCCTAGCTGTGTGACCCTGGGCAAGTCACTTAACCCCGATTGCCTCAGCAAAAAAGAAGAATGAGTCTATACTCACCAAAATATTTGTATTAGAATTTTATGATGGCTATGCATGGGAAACAAAGGAGATAACCATTGATTGTAGAATGACTAAACAAGCATAGTGAACTAATGGAATGGAAACGTGTTGCACCAATAGAAACTATAAATAGGAAGAATTCAGAGAAGCATGGAAAGACATGAATTTATGGAAAATGATGTAGAACTCTAAAAATATTCAATAACAATGATAGAGAAAGAAAAAAACCCTGAAATGCCATGTTTTTTTATAATTATCAAGCTTTTTCAAGGAAAAATAGTGAAAAAACAATCACCTACCTCTCTTTGAAAAGGTGAATAACTGAGGAACATTGTGTATTCTATCTGCTTAGTGTGTTGATTAATTTTGTTGAACTGCCTTTTTTTCTTCTTTTTAAAACTTCTTATTGTTCAATGATTAAAGAAAAGTAAAGTGACAACTAGAATTCAGGGTGATGCAAAAACAAACAATATCTATGAAAATTCAAAATTATTTTAAAAAGTGATGATCCTGATTTATCAGACACTTTGTTCAAGGAGTATTCTGTGTCAGCTTAAAGACCGCTAGAGCAACTCTCCTCATCTTTTAGATGAAGTAATTGACTGAGAGAGGTTCAATAACTTGCACATAATCACAGGTGGCAAGCAGTAGAGTTAAGAATGGGAAATAGGTCCTTTGACTCAAAAAAGGGGGGTATCCTTTTCACTGTATCGGCCTATTTAGAAACTGAGAACCTTGAGAAAGTGACTTGCCTTAGCTTCTAAGCCATTAAGAGCCAAGCTTACCTCAAACTCATTGCTCTGGCCTCCAAATTCATTATGCTTCCCACTATTGCAATGGGTATTTATATAACTACTTTCTTCTAGGAGTACCTACTTGTATTTTATGTGTTGTTGCTTTTAAAGACTAGTTCTTAAGTCAAAGGGGCAAATCTAATCATGATGATTTCAATAGTGAGCTGCTGGGAACAAGACTTTAGGGCAATCAGTGCTCAAAAGTTTTCATATAGCTGAACAGATACTGTACCTATGTGTAGGTAGGAGCTTGCCCCCCATCTCTGGGTCCAAACCTTCAAGTCCTCAGGTGACTGGTTGCAGCTGCAATATTCTTTTTGTAGGGTTTCTATCTATTACCCAGCTGGTCAGCAACAGCACCTGAGGCTTCTGCTGGTCTAGTCACTGCCAAATAGAAGGTTTAAGTCTTGCTGAGCCATTGAAATGGAACTATCATGCTTGCATTGAACAGCACACAAAAATCAGGAAATTTATAGTCTGCAAAGGTATCTGCAATGATGTTTCATGTTTCTCTGATTAAAAATATTAGACTGATGACAACCTACCCACTTCCTTTGTCTTTCTCCTGACTTATCCCTTTCTCCACCTTCATCATACCTGTCTCCATGTCTCCCTGTCTCTCTCTCTCTCTCTCTCTCTCTCTCTCTCTCTCTCTCTCTCT